>NC_060887.1:8049992-8072492 GCF_014805685.1 Silurus meridionalis | reverse complement strand
AAAGACACAGTTTAGAAATAGACATTGTCCCACAGAGGTCCTAAAATCTAAATTTCTTTAATTTATGGCATTTGCCAGATGCCCTCCTCAAGCACAAATTACAACTGAGGAGTTGAGGGTTAAGGGCAGCTTAGTGGTGTTGGGATTTGAACCTAAGACCTTCCAATCCAAAGTCCAATGCCTTAAACACCTCCCCTTATATAGTAGTGTCTCAAAGTTCATAAATAATAAGCAAGAATAAAACTCCCAGAGAAGCCATTAATGTAAAAATGCTCTTTGAGCGCTGTCCAGTGCTGAATATTTTCCAATTTCGGTACAATACGTTTCTGGCTGTTTCCAAAATAATGGCACGGGGATTTGGACACTGTGTGGGAAGTCTTTTTTGTCTTTGGTGTAGTTCAGGATTGAGGCGGTTACTCGCTCCGGGATTTCTTATTTACTTCTAAAGAGAAGCAAAAGTTAAAGCCTGGTGAGAAAATGACTTCATAACTATCCTTGAAAACCTGAACTCAGCAGTTTCCTGGACCTTAAAAATTCAAATGTTGAAAGTTGCAACTGTTAGCAAACCGCTGTGTGAGTAAGGAAATCAAGTTACAGCTAATTTCACCAGTCATCGTTTCCAGGACTTACAATCGAGGAGGTGGGAGGACTCTTGGTTCGGATCGGAGCCCACGTGGGTCTGCTTTCCGAACACCTGAGCGTCAAAGCTGGCGTAGTCGAAGTGACCCTTGCTGTACTTGTCCATGTCTTTGGCCATGCTGGCCTGCAAGGCGCTCACAGGATGGGCGAACTGGTAGGCAAGTTGTCCAAAATCAAACTTTTTCATCTGAACCAAAGGTCTGGAGATGAGGGAAAGAAAGAACAACCACATGTGATGTGAAGCAAATGATCGCTGAGACTCTTTTGAAAGGTTTGAGTGTTCTTACCTTGCCATCTTTTCTGGAGTTTGTCTACACTTGGACAGGTCATCTTGAGGTTTGGGACCTTTCTCGGCTGCAGCAATCGGGCAGCCGGATAAGCTGGGCCAGGGACACACACTTTCATTCAGTATTTGTAGAAAAATCATACGTTCTCCATTTTGTCTCAATCGGAATTCATCCATATCCATTTGTTCTGATGTTCATAGCGGTTCATTTTTACCCAAAAACCATCATAATTCTAAAGCCATTTAACTTCAAACCACACCAACCAACCGAAAGCTTCTTTTTGAAACAAAAAGACATCAAATGAGACAACTGGTGAGATTTCCTACAACAATTTCCAGTCCTTTTAGGTCTCTATTTTCAGGCTGTCGTTTGATAAAGAGTGTTTTGGCGTACCTCCGGTGAGTGCTGCGGTTACTGTTGACGTGGCCTCTTCCAGTGCATCCGGGGGTCGGGCACTTTAACACGTTTTCGTGCATGGCTAGAACTGCGGAAGAAATAGAATGCCGGCTTAGCAGCAAGAATGACAGACACAGCACTTACAGCATATCAATAAATCAATCAATCAATCAATCAATCAATCAATCTATAGATTGTGTTCAACTCAACCGCAGTGTGTAAATCTCTTGCTTTATTACCGACCTGAACTGGTCGCCACATCGCTGTGATAAAAACGGAATAAAACGTATTTCCATGTGTACTGCTGTAAATAAAGAATCTATCTTTAAATTAAAACAGAAACTTACTGAGCTGTAAACGAGCTGTAGATTAATTACAGATGAGCTGTAAAAGAGATATAAGTGAGTTGTAGATTAGGTGTAAATAAGCTGTAGAGGAACTGTAGAGGAGTTGTAAATGAGCTGTAGATGAGTGGTTATGCGTTGAAGATGAGCTGTAAATGAGCTGTTAATGAGCTGTAAATTTGATGCAGATAAACTATGGATTAGTTGTAGAGTAGCTATAGAGGAGCTTTAAATGAGTGGTAAATGAGCGGAACATTTGTTGTACATAAGCTTTAGATAAGATGTAAATGAGGTGTATATAAACTATGGATAAGCTGTAGAGTAGCTAAAGAAGAGCTGTTGTAGATGAACTATAGATGAGCTGTAAATAGGTTGTGGATAAGCTCTAAATTGAGCTGTAAATGAGCTCCAAATTGAGCTGTAAATAAGTTAAAAACGAGCTGTACATAAGCCCTAAATTGAGCTGTAACTGAGTTGTAAATGAGCTGTTCATGAGTCCTAAATTAAGCTGTAAATGAGCTAAAGATGAGCTATAAATTGAGCTGTAGGTGAGTTGTGATTCAGCTGTAAATAAGCTGTAGATGAGCTGTAGTTGAGATGTAAATGAGCTGTAGATGAACTATAGATGAGCTGTGGATAAGTTGAGCCATAGATGAGCTGTAAATTAGCTGTAGATGAACTATAGATGAGCTGTAGTTGAGCTATAAATGAGCTGTAGATAAACTATAGGTGAGCTGTAGATGAGCTGTAGTTGAGATGAAAATGAGCTGTAGATGAACTATAAATGAGCTGTGGATAAGGTAAGCCATAGATGAGCTGTAGATAAACTATAGATGAGCTGTAGTTGAGCTAAAAATGAGTTGTAGATGAACTATAGGTGAGCTGTAGATGAGCTGTAGTTGAGATGAAAATGAGCTGTAGATAAACTATAGATGAGCTGTGGATAAGTTGTACCATAGATGAGCTGTAGATAAACTATAGTTGAGCTGTAAATGAGCTGTAGATGAACTATATTTGAGCTGTGGATGAGCTGTAGATGAGCTGTAACTGAGCCGTAGTTGAGCTGAAAATAACCTGTTCTGTTGTTTACCGTTATGGTACTCCTGCTAACTAAATAGTTAGGTTTGATCCTGCTGGAAATTCGCACCGTGTACCACAACCGGTGCTTATTCCAATCATGAGGTGCTGAATGTTAGCATGATATAATGCACGGGTTCACACGTCAATCTCTGCTACCTTTAACATTATTTCCCTTTGACATCCTGCCAGAATGAGCAGCGCAGTTCGAACTCGAATCTCCTGGCCCTTTAGCGCTATAGCATTTGGGTGGAGGCAGTGTAGTTACACCTCGCTCGGGGTGTTCCGTTCACAAAACGCGAACAGGAGCATTAAAACAAACCTGCACTTATCATCAGGGTAATTTGCTGCTATAATGGCGGCGGACTGCTGATCCGGTGAGTGAAAGCCAATTTTTTTCTCCTCCTCGTGCCCCAGTTTGTGCTCGCATTACCACCTCGAGGGACTCCTACTAAGCGCAAACACAATTTTCCCGACTTTATACGCGTTTGTTGGATATTAATATCAGCCCCACTTCAAAACAAACAGGCTTCTTTGCACCGACGAGCACGTCGTTTTTCTCCACGACGGCGCCCGATCGCGATCCGGCGATCCAGTCGCGTCCGGCGAACGCGAATGATTTACTGCGCTCGCTAAACCCGTTGTCGTGTTAATTGTCAGCCAGCCAGTTATTTGTACTTGTTATAATCTCGCCCTCTCCTCTGCGCTTCACACTTTTCCGCGACCGTGCCATTCTCTCGGTGGACATCAAGTCCAATTCACACCCAAAGCTTCTCTGAAGCATTTTTAGCCACCGAACAGGTTCACTTCCTGTGAAGAGGGGGAAAAACAGGAAATTTATCAGCCACTCAACTCAGCGATACGATCTAGACCTAACGGCTGAACGCTGCATGAGCAGTTTCACTCTGCGAGCACTGAGTACTGAGCATCGGGCTTCAGGTCTTTAAGCAACCACAATAATCAGATGATGCTTTTCTCCTTCTTACCTCATTCATACGCCCATCCGATCTTAATTTTTAGCTTATTCTTGCCCCATTCTTACTGAATTTCTATCCCTTTCTTACCCCATTCTTACTTCACCATTACTTCATTTGTATCCAATTCTTACACCATTTGTAACGTATTTGTAACTAATTTGTACCTAACTCTTACCTCGTTTTTTTTTTTTTACCTCATCCTTATCCCATTTTTTACCTCAGTCTACATCATTTATTGAACTTTTTTGCTCCTTCCATAAATGATGAATAACAATCTGCCATTTTCAAACATTTATCAGCACCCTCTGACCAATCAGATCGGAGAATCCGATGTAAGTGATTTATAATTACATTATAATTCTTGGTAAAATTCAAGGAATTGTTTCGTGAAGTGAAAAAAAAAGGCATTTTCTCAATTAACTCGTGGGAACTTAGATGACAGTTTATCCCATTAACAGCAGCAAACTTCACACTTCCTGTTTCTGCTTCCTTCATGTTTGCTGAAATAAATCTCACGTTCAAATATCAACAAGGAAACAGACTACAGCTGGCTGTTCTGTACAGAGTCTTGGATCCCTAATAACTTTTTTTTTCCTTTTGTCCACATTTTTTATTCCCTTTAGTCCGGACGCCATGCCTGTCCGTTTTTTCCGCTCCGGCCCTTTGATTTGCGGAAGACTGCTGCAGCTCTACGACTTCATGCTTTCATACTGAAAGCCCTTAATTACATTTTGCTGTTCCTTTTGTCACGTCCGTGTTTAATGGCGAATGTTTGTGTTGCTTTTAAATGGCGGAAAAAAAAAACGAAAGAAAGAGAAAAAAAAAAAAAGGCAACGCGTGAAAAAAAAAGAAGTGTTTCCACACCATGATGCTGATTTGCATACCGCAGTAAATCAAAAGCAGTAGACAAACTTCAGGGGTGAACTTGTGAAACGACAAACTCGTCTACTCGTCTCTGCATGCGCCTTCTGGAAAACTTGGCCTGGTTAGATCTTCGCCTCGATGTACACGCATCATATGTGTATATAATACAAGCCCATGGACTGATCTCACAACCTTTGAATCCAAAATCGTCGACATTTACGGCATTATCCAGAACAACTTACACTGATCTCGTCTATACAACTGGACAGCTATCAGGTTAAGGGCCTTGCTCAGGGGCCCAAGAGTGGCAGCTTGATGTGGCTGGGATTTGAACTCACTACCTTTGAATCCAAAGTCATCTACATTTACATTTACGGCACTATCCAGAACGACTTACATTTATCTCATCCATACAGTACAACTGAGTAGCTATGGGGTTAAGGGCCTTGCTCAGGGGCCCAGGCAACTTGGCATGGCTGGGATTTGAACTCCGAACCTTCTTCTACAAAATAAATTATTTTAACTCAGACGCCCTTATCCATAGCAACTTACATTTATCTCATAAATGTAAGGGGTTAAGGACCTTGGCCAGGGGCCCATGGGTGTGGCAGCTTGGTGTGGCTGGGATTTGAACTCACAACCTTTGAAAGCAAAATGTAATGCCTTAACCACTGAGCTACCAGTCAAAAACATAAAACAAAGAACAAAATACTGTTGCTAAGCTCTGACACTGAAGACTCCTTCCATAAGTATTAAACAGAAGGTCAGAAAACTTAGAAAACACTGGTATGGTCTTACAGTGAGTGCATGAATACATCAAAGGAATAAAAAAAACTCACTTTCAGGAGGCACTCGGACTTTGTGGGGACATCCTGACAAACTTCTGTGGTGGGGGTACAGTCCAGTCACATGACCCGTCCCATCACACCCGGGGGTCGGGCACTTGATGTCTTTCTTGTCGGTTCTTAGCGAGTCTATGGACACAAGGCACACATTCAGTCTATATATCATAGCTACCCCTTCCCCATAGTGATATATATCATAGCTTCCCCTGCCCTATAGTTATATATCATAGCTACCCCGTCCCCATAGTGATATATATCATGGCTCCCCCTCACCTATGACTATATATACTATAGTATAATAGTAATAGTAGTAGTGTTACCTTTGTTGTTATGGTAGACAGCACGAGCGTCTATTTGCCTCCTTTCATGGTTGACCCGTTCGAACAGGAAGCGGTCCATTTCCCTGTAGGCCCCGTGAAGGAGCTGCCTGTGCATGGCCTGCTCCAGGAGGCCCAGGTTGAGCCGTGCCCGCTCCATGCCCAGTGCCCAGCCTCCAAACGGGTCGTCCAGCTTGGGCACCTGGGCCTCATCCTCATTGTCGCTAACCTCCCTCGAGCAGGCGAACTCATCCATCAGGAGCCCGCTGGCAGTGTGGCCCACATACACGGGGAGCTGGAGTCCAAAGTGTTTCTCGGGCCGCGCCTCATCAGCAGAGTTTGGGCTCAGGCTGGGAAAGGGGCACGGGCAGGCGGCCCCGGGCACTGTCCGAGGCCGAGGGCTAATCCATTCGCATTCCTCGCGCTCCGGGTCTTTATCTGTGTTTTTCTCGCAAAAGTCTTTCTCGAGCCATTTCTCGTCATCGCATTCGGGAGAGCTCAGGCTGGTGCGCTCGGACCACGACAGTGAGCCATGCGATTTGTCTCGGTAGTCGAGGCAGTCGAGATCGTCATCTGGGGAGAAAACAAATTCGGGGATTAAGAATGCAACCTCGTACAAGTCGTTCAGAATGCTGGGAAATGACGCACAGTTCAGGGAATCAGTTCGCCTCTAGAAGACGTTCTGAGAATGTATTTTTTTTTTTTTGTTATTCCACTTCATGTACGGAATTACAGGATTATTACGCAGACAAGAAACACTAGATGGGACAAATGCGAGTTCGCGGCTTAGCAGTACAAGACATGAAATGATTTATAACATGTTTTTACAGGGTACACAAACAAACGGCATTTTATCCTTAATTACTTTCCACCGAATAACAATAGAAACATGGAGTTTATGTAAAAATCTGAGGGCAAAAATTTAAAGTCAAAGTGAAGAAATCCTATAATAAATGATAATAATAATATTAATAATAATAATAATAATAATAATAAATATATCAGTAATAAATGTAAAAAAAAGAAAATGTGAAAATAATAACATGAATAAAGAAAAATAAGTGGAATGGATAGTAATTTGATATGCCTAAAATTTTTTTTTTTTTTTTTTTTTTTTTCTTCTTTCTTTAAATTCCGTCCCTTTAAAAAAAAGATCGCACACATTTACACACACATTCTGGGGACCTCACAATTTACTTTTTTATTTTAAAAGGTGATAGAAAAAAAATAATAAAAAATTTAAAAAACACAAAAAAGAAAAAAAACATGAAACATTCACCAATTACAGAATTTATTTGATTTGATTTTTTATTTTTTTTATTCCTCGATGGAGAACAAAAAAGAAAACACTATTGATCTGTTCATCCTTTTTCAATGCCAGGGTTTTATCGAATCCTATACGGAAATATATATTTCACGCTCGGCTTCATTTCCATTCATTTAACATCTCCCCCGTTTTTTTTTTTCCTTTCTTTCCTTCTCTTTTTTTTTTTTTTTGTCAGGCCTGGTCTGAATCACGACAGAGGTGTGATAAAGCATGCCTGTCCAACACAGATGCAAAGTTAGCCAGTTATGCTAAGTTACAATTAGCAGAGCAGGCATCCAGGCTTACGCTGCCATCCAGATGGAGACAGAGTGTTCACCAAAAAAGCGCACACACACACACACACACACACACACACACACACACACACACTCACACATACATACGGCAGCGAGAACGATTCGGGGTGGGGGTTTGGAAGGCGAACGTGGTTGGAGTGTTGGAACAGGTGAACGGTTTGTACTCCAGAATAGCCATTACCGTCGCTAGTGTGCGATCTGAGGCTTGGCTCGACTCGCTTACGCGCGACGCCGCTACCGCCGCCGCCGCCATGAAATGGAAAGCTAGCACCCGGCCTTTTTTTTTTAGTTTGTTTGTTTGTTTTTTTTTCCTCTTTTGTTTAGATTAAGATTCACCTCCTATTTGAAAAAATGTTTGTATTTATTATCAAATAAAAATACACGCGTACGATTTTTTATTTAACATAATAAGCCTCCGATATGGATTATATACACATCAAAATGTTCCAAAAATATTAATTCTAATAAATCAATTGTAAAAAAAATATAAAAAAAATATCTTTTTGTAAAAATTCAAAAAATATTTATTTTGTAGGATTTTTTCGCACAGGAGTGCCACAGGAAAAAAACAAAAAATACAACAACAATTAAATAGTACACACGCACACGTGCGAACGAATCAAATGATCATAATAAATTAATAAATAAAGCGAATTCCATTTCGCCCGCTCAATTTGGTAGCGCGGTTCCGTTGTCCATTTAACGACCCGCATGTGTCCAATAATGAGGCATAGGCATTATGCCTAATTATGTATATTTGCGCAGTGTTTGATGGCCTAACAAAAGCTTTCGAAAGGCACAATTACGTTTTTTGTTGCTTGGTTACGTCGTTAAAAATATACCGAATAAGTGCAGATTATAGGGGAGTGCGAAACGCACGCGCACGAGGACAGCATTGTTGCCAAAATGTTCATAATTCGTTTCATTAGGAAATGGCAATGTTTTTGTTTTTCGGAAAAAGGGGGGAAAAGAGCGCGCTCGGGAAAAAAAAATGTAATCTCAACTTTTTTTTTTTGGAGGGGGCGTGTATGACAAAAAAATTTCCTTCCTCTTGCGTGTGATCACTTTCTTTTTCTTTCTTTCTTTCTCTCTTTCTTTTTTTATCAATGAGACACAATATAATTTGGTGCCTTCTATTCTCAGTTTCCCGATTTGCATAATTATTCGAGCGGACCTCACTTGCTTGAGCACTTTTTTGTGTGTTTGTGTGTGTGTGTAAATGTGAGTGTGTGTGTGTGTTTAATAATTGAGCAGGCGACGGCCCAGTTGTGATCAGGATTCCAAAAAAGAGATCCGGATACACAGTGTGGAGCAGAGATCCGAGTCTTATCGGTCCAACAACTGCTGTTCTTCTGTCCGGACACCAGTTTGGAAGCAGAGCATGATAAAGGAGGAGGAGGAGGAGGAGGAGGAAGAGGATGGGGGGGAGGGGGGTAAGGAGGGATTCGGAATGAAAAGAAAAAAAAAAGTGCTTTGCCAGGAATCTCATGACAGATCAGCTGTCCCAAATTTCAATCTGAGGATGTGACAGACAAACACAGCAGCGTAGTCTCCGAGCAGAAATTAGTGGAAAGGGGTTGGGTGGGGGTTTGGATGGATGGATGGATGGATGGATGGATGGATGGATGGATGGATAGATAGATAGATAGATAGATAGATAGATAGATAGATAGATAGATAGATAGATAGATAGATAGATAGATAGATAGATAGATAGATAGATAGATAGATAGACAACTGGAAGGGGGATAGAGAAGGAGGAGGAGGAAGAGGAGGAGGAGGTGGTGGTGGCAAGGGAGGGAAAAAAAATTGAATGCAACAGATGGTAGTTTAAAATTCAGCGTCAATTGTTCATCAAAACAGACAAAACAACGGGACATCTGTCTACCTGCTGGAGTGTCAATGTTCCTGGGTGCGTCTTTGTCCTGAGCGGTTGCCAGGTCCTCCTCCTGGTCCTCCTCCTCCTCCTCCTCCTCCTGGTCGTCGTCGTCCTCCTCCTCCTCCTCCTCTTCGCTGGGACTGTAATGGCGCGGTTTCATCAGCAGAGACTTCCTCTTGTTCACCGGCGTGCCGCGAGCATCCTCGGCCGCGCTCCTCTTCCTCGCTGCAGACGCCAGCAAACTGCGGAGAGAAAACATCGGACGTCTCGACTGAAGCGTTTTGATTTTGGAAACCCCGAATGCGCTTCCATCCATAAAGAGCCCGGAAGGAGTCTCCGTTTCTGAGACAGAAAATAAATGCTGATTGTCTGTTTCTTGTTGCGATTAGGGGAAGTGGATGGTAAAAGGTAAAAGGTTCGATGTGGTACATGTTTACAAATAAATGCTGGGGTGGAAAAGTAGGAATCGGACCATACCATCTCTCGTGGTCTTTTTTCTCGCCGCTGGCCTTTAGGACCGTGAGATGGTACGGCCCAATTCCTTCGATACCTGTGGAATTGGACCGTACCATCTCTCAGTCCTAATGAGCGAAGGCCAGTAATGAGAATATGACCACAAGGGGGGAAAATAATGCTCACCTGTGTGTCTCGACGAAGCTTTCAGGTGGAACTGCAAACACACAGAGAGAGAAAAAGTGAGGACTGGTAAATACACATAGGTGTGTTTCCCCACGGGGATGCTGCACCTGTGAATTCTATTTGATCCCAAACCATGTAAGATGCTTTCCATTCCTTAGTGTCTTCGTCTCTTCCTACCCCCCAAATACGCCCTGCCCTGTCCCTGCCCTCCTGAAGAAGTGCTTGGCTGGATTCCCAGGTGTTCCAAGTATGACAAGGACCAAGGACAGCGGTCAGTGGACCACACTGGCAAGGGGCACGTGAGCGTTCGTTAAGCATGCCCAAACAAAACAAAGCTAGCAAGTAAAGGGTCCTGGAGGTAAAGCGTGTATTTTATTAGCGTGTATTGAGCTAGGATGCAGAAAATCAATGCAAACGATACTAGCGAGCGTACACTACTAGCATAGCATTTTCTTTTTTTTTTTTGCGAACGAATGGGGGAAAAAAATAAGGTCACGCCCACAAACAACACATAATTGTCAAGATAATGAGATTGAAGGATTACGGACAGCGACCAAAATATTCTATTACTAGCATAAATGGCACAGCGTATTGCAAATATACATCATTTTTGTTTTATTTCGGAATGCTCAAAGCTTAAAGCGAAATGAAGGACAGGGTGTATAAGCTTAAGGGCCTTGCTCGGGGGCCCAGAAGTTGCAGTTTGGTTAAATTTGAACTTACGACCTTCAGAGCCCAGAAGGTCTTGATGGTGAGGCTACTCCGAGAAAGGCTTTACTGTCGAATCGTAACCGTAGACTCAAGTGCAATCGCCCCCCCCCTTATACAAGATTCTGCCCTGTGCCGTTACCCAGTCGGAGCGCTGGTGCTGAATGGAGTCAATCGGCCCATTCAGACAACACGCCAGGGCTAACGTCAGCACATAATGAAGGCCCCTAGCCGTGAATAATGCATCACACATCATCTCGACATAACCGGCCTCTCCACATGAATGAGATTAATATTTAAAAAAAAAGAACCACGGACAGCGACACTGCTTCTCTGAACCAACACTTCAGGTGAATTGCACACAGGGGATATGAATGGAAGCTGGGAAAACTTGCGTAGGGGTGGAGGGGGGTGGGGCGCCCAGAGAGAACAAACCTATGAATCTGGGGTCGAAGCGCAGATACAGAGCCCCTGGAGCACACAAGGTTTAAGGGCCTTGCTTAAGGGCCCAAGAGTAGCCATTTGGTATTACTGAGACTTGAACCCTTGACCTTCTGAACCATAACCCTTTACCAATGAGGAACATAAATGAAATAGCATCAGCATGAAACGGGAACGGATGAGGGATCGATTTATTTATCGAATTATTTGGAAAGGATACCAGAATACTTACTAGTGTTGGCGACGAGCGGCTCGGTGCGATTCTCATCTCCTTCAGAATCCATCTGGAAAGCAGCAAAGAAGTCAGACGGACGTTTATTAAGACGGAAAAGAGATTTCAAAGGTATTTGAGTGGCATTAGAGTTCAGATTTATTGCAGAGATGCCCAAACTAGGGCTCGTAGTGACTTGCCATACATGAGAAAAAAAGAGGGAAAAAAAACCCCGCTGACTTTTATTTCTAATATAACGTTGACTTAACATTTTTGTTTTATTTATTATTTCTTTTATTACACCGCAAATAGCTGCATTACTCATTGAACTATCGTATTATAAATGGGATCGTTTCCATATTTATTTTCTACAATAAATTCCACCGAAGGAGATTATGAGTGATGAATTTCGGATTTTATTTATTCGCTTCTTTATAAGAACAATATGAATAAATTAAATATATTTAAAAAAGAAAAAAAAGGTCATAATTGTCCGAGTAAGAGAAATCTCTTTTTTTTACCTGTAAACATTTTATTTTATTTTAATTTATTTAATTGTTTTTTTTTTTTAATGTCAGAAATCGAGACACAATTTGTCCCACGAACGTTTTCGAAAATAAAATAGTGAAAATCGGAATGAAATCAAAGTGATCCCCCACACCCACACACACACACACACACACACACACACACACACACACACACACACACAGAGCTTTTTCACACTTCAAACCCACATCCCTGACCAGCACAGGGATCTGTAATAATAATAATAATAATAATAATAATTAATAATAACAATAAGAATAATAATAAAAAATAATAATCATTAAAATAATAATAAGATAATAATAAAAAAAAAATTACTCTCATATACCCCTCTGATTTTATTTTTATTTTTTCCCAAGAAAATTCATTTAATTCGGGTTTTTGGACGCAAAACGGGGAAAAAAACGTGCTTTTTTCGAAAAGGCGAGACAGCATTGGGCAAAAAAAATAAAAAATAATGATGTAAAATAGTGTGTCAGGAAAAAAAAAAAAAAAAAAAAAGTAGCACCGTGGAGTGTTTTTAGACAAAAAGAGTTGTTAATGCCCCGCACACACACACTCATACACACTCGCACACGGGTACACACATCCTCGCTCTTTCTCTCACTCTCGCTGCCGCAGCGTCGCCTTGCCGATCCCAAATAAAACCTATTAAATGTAATTATTCCAGGCTGATGGCGGTGTATAGTGGTCAGAGGGGCTGCGGTGAGTCACAGGCTGTGCTGTTACTCCGGTCGTAATGGGAAACATGACTCCTCTCTCTCTCTCTGTTTCCCCTCTCTCCATCTCTCCATCTCTCTCTCTCTCTCTCCCAGCTTGGCTGTTGTGATTGAAGGCACTGACCTGTCATACATTTATAATAGGGGGAGCAGGTGTGGCAGTGATGGGCCTTAATTTCCTTTAATAAACCTTTTATGTGGTCCACTCTTAATGCCACGCCGGTCCTCTCGCGGCTCCCCGGGCGTAATAGCTTCATTACTTTTGATTACTGCACTCCCTATCGAGACAAACAACTCCCAAACACTATAGATTACATTCTGTAATAACTAATGTACCTGATTAGTTCATTACACTCTTCTCCGCTATGCGCGCACACGAGCGCGCCCACGCGGTTTTTTGGGTTCGATTTGTTTTCTTTTTGTAAAAAAACCCTAGTTTCCCGTCGGTATTCTTTTGATTCCTTTCTGATTTTTCTGTTGTCGCGTAATCGGATCCGCTCCGAGCGCCCCTCCGAGAGGCAACCCGTAGCGGAATCATGGTGGTCGGCGTCTTGACGCGTTGGTCTTCGACTGAGGAATGGGTCGAATGGATGAACAAACATATAAGAGCAACTCGGCGGGACGGGAAAGCGTTGTTTTTTTGTACCTTTGCGTCTTTGTGGGGGGACGCCGAGTGCGAGTCGTAAGGCCCTCGGGGTGTCCTCAGCTCTCGGCTCGATCGTGTCTCACCGCTGCTCAGAGCTTGGGCGCAAGAAGCATCCTCTGCGGACAGAGAGGGGAAAAAAGGTCAGGTAAGGAGACGTCCGGAAGACGTTCGGGAGCGAGGTCGACTTGAAATTGAACTTTTTTTTATTGGTATCCTGTTACATGTCCGGGCCGCTCGGACGCTGGTTTAGATGAACGTTGGTTTCGTTGCTAGCGTTTTCCAAAGGAGTTTATGATACCTGTAGAAGCTATAGAATAGGTCACCCTGTTATGCAAAACTCTAGACACCCACCACACTGATATGGTAACCCCAGAATTCCCGGGTTTTGCGTAATTTCTTTCCTTCTCTTCTAGGAAAGTTTCTTCCATCCCTTTGGAATGCGCAAAACTCACCACTGAGCCTGTCCTTCATTTCCAGGAGGATTTCTAAACCCCTAAAACAACTAGACCAAAAAAATGAATGGAACAAGACACTCCATGTCAACGATTACACGCGGTTTTAATCCGATTACTCGGCCCGAATAGAGCCGTTACTATAGAAACCGTCGCGAATACAACCCTGCAGTTTCGCAGGAACCGGACGTTATTTGGTACCTAGAAACGTTGCAGGACCATGTGTTTTTGAATGAAAAAAGGAGAAGGGGGGTGGGGAGAGGGGGCGGAGTTTTGAGGCTCATTAGCATGATAAAGACCCGCCCACTACTCTCTGAAGCATCTGCCTCATCTGCTGAATCATAATTTCATTCAAATCTGGTAGACAGACAGCCACGGCCTCACACACTCCTGGGAGCTCATGTGTGTGTGTGTGTGTGTGTGTGTGTGTGTGTGTGTGTGTGTGTGTGTGGGGCCAGTGCTCTCTCTCTCTCTCTCTCTCTCTCTCTCTCTCTCTCTCTCTCTCAGCCCTAGCCCATCTGCTACTTTTCCCACAACCTTATTTGAGCTGTCGAGAAGTGTGCGTAAAAAGTGACGCCAGTGTGTAATCAACACATGAATTAAAACGTCGTTTGTCCTGACTCAGAAAAAGGGGGAAAGATATAAAATGCAGAGCGGTAACGGAAAGAAAAAATGAAAAACGCTTGCATGACTAGAAGGAAAAACGCCGAAGTTTCACGCCATCGCGTCGCAAATTTTATTCTTTTTCCAGGTCAAACGTATGAAAAACGGTGTTTGGCTCATTAAATAAATAAAAAGAGGGAGATATTTACATGGTCCTGGTGGTCCCATTCGTAAAACGAAAAAAGACGGCTAATTCCGCGATAACATCCGGACGCTCCTCCGGACAGGTCGGACACTTGGGAAAACGTTTGCGTGCCGCCGTCTCTCCTTATGATACGACCGAACTTTGAGTGTAATTACAGGATAAAGCCGCGTGAGCGGAGCCACAATGAATAAATAAAGAGAGCTTCAACATTATCTACAATAATACTCCTCCTTCTCTCGCTCTCTCTCGCTCTCTTGCTTCGTTTCTCGATCTGAGCTTTCTCTGGCTGTATCATTCTTTGAATTATGGAGCCCGAGGCCTGGCGCAAGGTCACCTCTTTTCCTTCCTCCCCCCGTCGTCTTTGTCCCGTCGTCGACAGGAGGAAAAAGGGTTAACCCGGGTCTGAATGTAATTACGGAATGAATGGAATTACAATGCGCCTGCAGCAAGTTTGCGTCTTCCTTATTTATTAAGGCAGCTGATGGGCCAGGTTTGATGAGGCACTCTTCGGGCATAATTGAGTCATCACACAAAGAGGGGGCTTCGGCAGCATTCACCGAGGTTTTATCAGCCGCAAACAGACCTGATTACTGGCAATTACACTCTGATCTGCCAGGGCGAGGGAGGGGTGGTGAGTTGGGGGGGTTTAGACCAAAAGAAAAAAATGAAAAACTTTCCTGTTCGGTGTTCACCCCAGGAATAATTTGCACTTTTAGTTATTTTATTATTATTATTATTATTATTATTATTATTATTATTATTATTATTATTATTGGCATGGGATAAACAGAAATGTAAAAAAACTAAATAATACAGAGTGAAAAAAGTTTACACGCGACATCGTCCGTGCCAAAAAACCCGTCACAGCGTAACGCGATCCTCGTACCCTCTGCGGCGCAATCGATCCGGACCCATTTGAATTTTTCTCGGAATGCGACGCGGATACGAGGAGACGCGCATGGAAATGCAAATGGCGCTTCGCCAGGCTTTAAAAAGAAAACATTAAAAAAACTTTTACGAGTTTACGAGTTAAAGCGTTTTTACGTCTGCTACGTTAAATTCATCGAAACGTTATTAGAGATCGAAAATCCGCAATACGCAACTCCAGCATTTTGATTTCCCTTCCTACAAAAAAATTTTTGGATCCTCAGGCCAAATTGGTCATTTCATAAAAAGGAAGCAGTCACTTTTATCCTTTTTCCCAATACACACACAATCGCGCTTGCACTCTTTTCCTGATGGCAAAAACGCATCCAGGATTCTTAAGATGGAATGAATGGCTTGGCCCGGGCACAGAGGGGGAAAAAAGAAAAAATCCCCACCCTGGCCGTGTGTGTGTTTGTGTGCAGGGAGAAGAAGAAGGACATGAAAGAGTTGAGAGACGATGACAATTTCAGGACTTTTGGGTGGACAGTTCCCAGGAGAAGATGTTCCCCTTTACTGATTATATATTATTAATATTATACACACACACACCAAAATAATCTCGAAATATAAACTGTAATCGATGACAAACTCCTGAAACTGCTGTCGACTCGAAACACCTCATTATTTTTCCATATTCCGAACTGAATTCAGTGACCTTTATTTTTTTGGTGTGTGTGTGTATGGGGATGAACAATAGTGCTGAAACAAAAAACAACAACAAAAAAAGGCCAGGTGTTAGCCGAGAAAACTTGCACGCCTATTCCACGTTAGCGTCCCGAGTGGGACCAGGTGGCCTGGGATTTTTCTTTTTTTTTTTCGTCCTGCCCGGATAAATTGCGGGATAAAACCCGGAAACACGTCTTGTGCAAAAGCGAAAAATAAACAAAGAAATGCGAATAATAAAACAAACAAACAAAAATAAAAGGTGAAGAAGAAAAGGGGGCATTGGACGAGGAGTTTAGGTTTAGGGAGAATCGGATTTCTAATCAGATCGCCGCGGCGAAATGAGCAGCCCGTACGGCAGCTGTACTTTTCCCAGGGTTAATTACCTTTCGCCGCGCTCGCCTAATGAGTCAGCTGCCGCTGTCATTAAACAACGCCACTTCAAGCGATGCTCCTTCAGCCTGCGCAAACAAGCGTCTCCCCCCTCCCCTTGCCCAGGTTCGCTCGGTCGCGGGAAGCCGAACCGCCGGCCGACCGCGACCACGACCATGAGCACGGACCAGGGAATATGGGGGGTTGTTGGGGGGGTTTCTCCATTCATGGCATATGCTCAGAAACCGGAGCCTCATAAGATCGTCGACATTTAACCTTAAAGCTCTTAAACCCGTGCTTCTGTCTCGAACGTCTTTCCTGCTCTCCAGGACGTTTGATGGTAATAATTCACGACAAAAACATGCATTGTATCGTATCTATCGTCTCATTTTTGGCCTCCCACGGCTTTGGTTCGGTCGCTAAATCGTTCCCAGGCACCCGGGAATACAAACCCGGGGTGTTTACACTTGTAGGCCCTGTAGAACTTCCATGTAGTGTTGTGTACTCAGTAGACCTATTAGACGTATTATGAAGATTAGGGAATGTTCTCCAGCAGCCACACAAACACACACGTCAGATGCTTAGCTTGCCATCGTCTTGTCAACTTCTCAGGAAACGACATAAATTCGATTCAAATCGATTTCTACGTGAATCCATTCCCGTTTGAATCAAACCAAATTCCAATCGAATCTGCAAAAGGAGTGTCCACAACGACGTCCATCGTCCTACCGCGGCGACCACCCGTAGGCAACATCAATACACAACCCATGTCGCTACGTCTACATGATATTGCTGAAATTTTTTTTTTTTGTTTGTGTTCATTTTTTTTTAGGAAGTAGTCTCCAGTGTCAGTGAGAACCCCAGCGATAAACGGGATTCAATGTTCAATAAGTTGTTCGATAAAAAAATACAAAAATACATTCAAAAAACTACATCAATGTGAGATGATTCGGATCACATGACCTGAAAGGGGGCCTTTGAAGTGACGGTGCATGAAAGTGTCTCCGCTAAATCACGCTCTCGAGCTAAACACACTCCGAACACACACACACACACACACACACACACACTCCGAACACACACTCCGAGCACTCAGTCACCGTCAAGCACGTCCCTCCTCACCTCTGCCCCCCTTAATACTAATGTATAAAACAGACTTGCGGAAGAAGGGGGAGATAAAGAGGAAGGTTGGAAGGGCATGGAGGGATGGAGGTGTGTATTGTGTTGACCCCCCCCCCCTTCTTTTTTTCTTCCTTTCTTTTTTCGGGGACCTTTTTTTTCACTTAAAGGGGGTGAACTGAGCCGTGTAAATATACAGCATGGTGACCCACACGTTTACACACACACACACACACACACACACACACACACACACAATATCTAAATATATTATTGGAATTAAATATGCAAAAATATCTTGGATATTTATTATGAAAAAAAAAGCAAAATATTTTTATAGAAATTATAATAATTAAAAATATATTTAAAAAATAATTTAATTAATGTGCAGATTTGGAGCACGGTTTCACTTTCACATTAACAAAGGTTGTGAAAAGTTTCTACAAGTTCTGAAAAATAAATGGGGACATTTAAATAAAAAAGTAAAAAAAAATTATAACAATAATACAAATTAAAAAAGAACCGATTTTTTGAATAATTTCTTGGATTCTTAGGAATTGTGTCCAGATTATTTGCTCAGAAAAATATTAGAATTGCAAAATAAATAATTATAATTTTTAAAAATTAAATTCAATCTCCAGCGAGTGTTCATGTAGAACCCCCCCCCCCCAAATAATAGTTTTTTTTCTTTTAAGCAGCCATCAAAGATCTGAAAGGTTCTCTGTAATCTTCCACTTTGAGCCTAAACGCATTAGCGTGCGCTCTTGCCGCCGTGACAGCTGTCCGTACGCATCGGGACACGTGCACTCGCCGACATGACCCTTGTTAGGAAAAAAACAAAACACACCCTCACCCTCTTACACACACTTACACACACACACACACACACAAAAGGCTCCTGAAGCCTGGGACATGCCTGGTGAGGTCACTGGAGATTTTCCAGACAAGCCCAGTCCAGAGGAGGGGGGGAGCAAGTGGAGGGGCAAGAATGAAAAAAAAAAAAGAGAAAAAAAAGAAAGAAAGAAAAAAAAAAGGACAGGCGGCGAATCTCATTTTAGCAGACCGCACACAATCTGGGCTCCCACACAACTATCTCTGCCTGACCGCTTTCTATTTATCCCTTATCAGTGTTTACCAACCGCTACTTTTCTTTCATTCCCCGCTGCGAGGCCGTCCTCGTGCTATCAGTCAACAGCTGACACGACGTGGAACGGCCTCAAAGGCGAGAGAGGAAAGGATCAAAACCGGAGCGGAAAGCTGTTTAAACAATGCGACAGAGGAAATAAATTCAGAAAATCCGCGCCGTTCCTGCGGCCCACCAGGCGACCAGACGCCGCTTTGTAGTTGGGGCCAGCGGGCAAAAATAGAGGTAACGATCAAGAGGTAACGATCACAAAGTAACGTTTATAAAGCAACGTGATGTAGCGCTCACGTGGAAGCCCTAGAGAGGTAACGCTCGCAATGTAGCACAATGTAACGATCACGAGGTAGCCCTCAAAAGGGTAACACATATAAGGTAGCGGTAACATTCAGCAAAACGCTCATGAGGTAACACTCACAATGTAACGGTCTTGAATGATAGCACTCAATCACGAGGTTGCGCTCACGATATAATGTTCATGAGGTACTAGTCATGACATAACACACATTCTAATTTGTGAGGTAACACGCACCCTGTAACACTCACAAGGTAACACTCATAATTTACTATTAAGTAACACTCACAATGGAGCAGTCACGAGGCAGTGCTCATCAGGTAACACGAACGATGTAACACAATGAGGTTACACTCGCATTGTAATGCCCTTCATGTAACACCCACAAGATAACAATCATGAAGTAACTTTTGCAACGCAATGCTCATGAGGTCATGCTCACGATTTGATGATCATGAGGTAACACAAGGTAGAGCTCATGAGGTAACGCTCAGAATATAACACTCATGAACCAATGCCTCCCAAAGTAACACTAACAAAGTAGCACTCATTAAGTAACACTTACAAGGAAGCACTCCCATGAGGTAACACTTACAATATAACACTCACAAGGTAACACCTACAAGGTGGAACTCAAAATGTAATGTTAATGAAGTAACACTCACAGGGCAGTCATGAGGGACCCTCACAGCGTAACGCTCACAAAGTAACACTCATGGGGTAATACATACACTGAACACTCATTAACATTCATCAGGTAACACTCACAATGTAATGCTCATGAGGTAACATGCAAGGTAGCAATGACGGGGTAGGGCTCATAAGGTCACACTCACAATATAACACTCATGAACTAACACTCATGAGGTAACGCTCATAAAGTAACACTCACAATGTAGCAGTCATGAGGTAACACTGATAATACAGCATAACACTAATGAGGTAATTACCTCATGAGAGCTCATCAGATAACGCTCACAATGTAGCAGTCATGAGGCAAGGCTCATGAGGTAACACTCACAATGTAGCAGTCATGAGGTAACGCTCATGAAGTAACACTCACAATTTAGCAGTCATGAGGTAACGCTCATGAAGTAACACTCACAATGTAGCAGTAATGAGGTAACACTCACAATTTAGCAGTCATGAGGTAACGCTCATGAAGTAACACTCACAATGTAGCAGTCATGAGGTAACACATTTACAATGTAGCACTCATGAGGCAATGTTAATGAAGTAACACTCACAATGTAGCAGTCATGAGGTAACACTCACAATGTAGCAGTCATGAGGTAATGCTCATTAAGTAACACTCACAATGTAGCAGTCATGAGGTAGTAGTCACAATGTAACACTCACGAGGTAACGCTCACAATGTAGCAGTCATGAGGTAGAAGTCACAATGTAACACTCATGAGGTAACGCTCACAATGTAGCAGTCATGAGGTAATGCTCATGAAGTAACACTCACAATGTAGCAGTCATGTGGTAATGCTCATTAAGTAACACTCACGATGTAGCAGTCATTAGGTAACACTCATGAGGTAACACTCACAATGTAGCAGTCATGAGGTAACACTCATGAGGTAACACTCTCACAATGTAGCAGTCATGAGGTAACACTCACAATGTAACACTCATGAGTTAACGCTCACAATTTAGCAGTCATGAGGTAACACTCTCACAATGTAGCAGTCATGAGGTAACACTCACAATGTAGCAGTCATGAGGTAACACTCAAAATGTAGCAGTCATGAGGTAACACTCACACTGTAGCAGTCATGAGGTAACAGTCATGAGGTAACACTCACAATGTAGCAGTCATGAGGTAACAGTCACAAGAAAACGTTTATAAAGTGCACTGATATTTCAAGGAAAGAAAATTGAAAACAAAAAAACGGCGATGCCGAAAACACTGTGTGACTTTTGATCAGGTCACACACACACACACACACACACACTCTCTCTCTCTCTCTCTCTCTCTCTCTCTCTCTCTCTCTCTCCTCCAGCCGTGTTTCAAAAAAGTTAAGTAATTAATTACGTTGATCCCTTCACCAGCTGCTCCGTGGCAGATGGAACATTTTCGGAAAACCTTGTCGAATTAAATCCAAATCATGCATTTTCCGGGATTAACTAAAGTGAAGTTTGCATGTAAGCGAGAAAGCAAGAGAGAGAGAGAGAGAGAGAGAGAGAGAGAGAGAGAGAGAGAGAGAGAGAGAGAGAGAGAGAGAGTTAGAAAAAAGGAAACTTAGGTAGGAAGAAAGAAAGATAGAAAATATAAAAGATTTTGCATGTAAGTGAGAGAGTGAAAGAGTGAGGATAGAAAGAAAGAAAGAAAGAAAGAAAGAAAGAAAGAAAGAAAGAAAGAAAGAAAGAAAGAAAGAAAGAAAGAAAGAAAGAAAGAAAGAAAGAAAGAAAGAGAAGTCTCCTGGATGTAAACTTTGAGAGTGAATGTCTGCATATAAGCAAGAAAGCGAGAGATGAAAGAAAAAAAAATTAAGAAAGAAAGAAAGAAAGAAAGAAAGAAAGAAAGAAAGAAAGAAAGAAAGAAAGGAAGAAAGGAAGAAGACAAGCCACCCAAATTAAGACTTTGTGAATATCTGCGTTCTTTCGGTAAATTTTAGATAACTAATCCCCAAAGAAAACAACAGAAAGCGAGAGAGTGAGAATAGATGGTGAAAGTAAGAAGGAAAGAAAGAAACCCTGCATTCTTTTGGGTGAGTTGTAGTTAATAATAATAATAATAATAATAATAATAATAATAATAATAATAATAATAAAAAAAAAGACAAAGCATTCAATATTTACAGTATGGAAAGAAAGAAAGAAAGAAAGAAAGAAAGAAAGAAAGAAAGAAAGAAAGAAAGAAAGAAAGAAAGAAAGTCTGCGTTCTTTTGGATGAGTTGTGGATAATAATAATAATAATCCCAAAAAAAACAACAGAACATTCAATATTTACTATTTGGTTTTTGCATGTAAGCAAGAGAGCGAAAAACTAAGGATAGATGGTGAAAAAAAAGAAAGAAGGAAAGAAGGAAAGAATGAAAGCCTTCATTCTTTTGGATGAGTTGTCGGTAATAATAATAATAATAATAATTAAAATAATAATAATAATAATAATAATAATAATAATAATAATAATAATAATAAAAACCCAAAATAACGACAGAACATTCGATATTTACTGTATAGTATTTTTTTGCATGTAATCAAGAGAGCGAAAGAGTGAGGATAAAAAAAAGAAAGAAAGACAGAAAGAAAGAAAGTAAGAAGGAAAGAAAAGAAAGAAAGACAACATCTCTAGACGTAGACTTCACGAGTAAATATTTACGTTCTTTCGGATGACTTGCGGACCGATAATCCCCCCGAAAAAAAAACGACCAAACATTCAAACTTTCTTGTCGTTTTTTTTCCCCCCCTTCTCGTCACGTTCCACTTTTTCCGAAACGTTTTGCGGAACGACACCAAACTTCCTCCTTCGAAGCAACTTTTCCCTCTGAATCCAGAGTGAACCTGCTCAACTCACCAGGCAGCACCATGGACAGTTCCTACATCCCCACAC
>NC_060887.1:8042492-8044992 GCF_014805685.1 Silurus meridionalis | reverse complement strand
GTCGCTGTAACCAATCGGATTTCGAGTTTGGTCGACACCGGGGGCCATCTAGCAGGCATCCGATAACGACAGATTTGTAACACACCCACAGATAGCAGCAGAAGGCTTCACGCACAGTCACGGGGAGCACCGACCTTCAGACGAGGTAGTATAACAGAAGATTTGCTCAGTTTACGAGGAAAAGTGCTTTATTTATTCAATTAGGAATTCCAGTTTTCAATACCTTCTGCGACCTTCTAACGGGATCAGCTCGGTGACTCTGTGTTCTAACTTGATGGCTGTTCACGATGAAATTGCAGACGTGGTAACAGTAATGATTTTATTCATCTTTTCATTGTAGCCGATTCAACATGTAAAACTTCCTGCCGTTACAGAAGGGGGCGACGCCGAGCGGATCACACGAGAAATAAAGTCGGAATTGTGAGATAATGAAGTTGGAATTGCGAAAAAAAAAACATTTCAGAGACAAAAATCCAAAATCGTGAGAATAAAATAAAAGTCGGATTTGGAAGAATAGTATTAAAAATGGAATGGTGAGGAAAAATAAAAGTTGCAATGGCGAGAATATACCACAAGTTGGTAGTGGCGTTACAGAGCGGCTGCCCCGTTGGCTAAATAAAGATTTTAAAGGCAAATAAAGTTACAATTGGCAGAATTTTTTTGTTGTTGTTGTTGTTGCTAGCAATACATTATACTTTCCTCAAATCCTCTTTAAAAACTTATGCTACCGTGCATTCGACCTGTACATTCGACCTTGACCTTGACCTTGTTCTCCAGCAGAAGCCAGGGTTTCTCTGAAGCCGGGGCATTCTTTCAGGATGTTCGTGCGTTTCTCGTGTCGAGTCGAAATCAAAAACAAACATCCGAACATGAGGTTTTGCATCGCGCATCGCTTTTCGTCCGCGAAGCGACGCCGCTTATGAAAATGACAGGATTTTTTTCCCTCGATTGTTTAGGATGAAGTCATTTGCCTGAGGTCAGCTCGATTTAATAGCCAAACTGTGTTCATACCAAACGTCGGGTGACGTTCGATCCTTTTTTCGGGTTACGGGTAATTATTATAACGCTGGGGCAGGTGTCTCAACGCTTTATCTTAATATCTTTATATCTGTTTATTAGATTATTTTATTGTTCAATTATAGATTTATCATATTATCTTATTATAAAAACGTACGTTAAGAAGACCAGCATTAAATTGTGTCATTTCAAAAACTACAAATAAAATCGAAACACCACTCAAAACCACCCCACAACCCGGCCCCTTCACAACCCCGCCCCCCACCGTACCTCAGTTCTGCATTTTGATTGGTCGGAAAGTAAACCTTATTGAGGAAGGAGTCTCTGTCAATCAGAGGTTTGTCACATGGCCCTGAACGCAACACAACAAAACACGCAATACCCAGCATGAAAACACACAACACATCAAATAAAAATAAACGACACACAATACACGACGCATAACAACCAATCGCGGTGCCAAACACCAGACCAAGCATGAAAAAACACAATACACAACATGAAAACACACAATAACCCAACCCACAAGACACAAAACAAACTACACAGCACAAAATGCATAACATGAAAACACCCCCCACCCCCGCAATACGCAACACACATAACAACCGTACACAACACACAATGCATGAAAATGAAAACACACAATAACCACCATACAATACATAACATGAAAGCGCCCACAATACTAACACGCAATACAAAACACATAACACCCAAAACACAATACACAACAAACAGCACCCAATACCTCATTCTAACTAATCTTCGGACCCCGACTCTGGTGTGTCCAAAAACACAATTACCAACCACACAGTTTTCTACAGAACGGCATTGAAAACAAAAAACAGCGAGCCGATTGTTGTCCATTCAGAGATGTTGGTTACTTTTGCTGGAAACGTGATCGACTGCATTCATGAGCACTGACAAGCAAAACAAATGTTTTCTTGTGTAGGCCAAGAGCTCAGGATCTGGTTTTACCCCATTGTGAGACATCACTGAGGTTGGATTTCCGACCATGAGGCGTACGGTGCAAAACGTGGTAAATTTCCAGGAGGTGAAGGGTCGATCGTCATCTACAAACCCTTACACACGTCTAAAAGATTTCAACAGGAACCTGGTTTGGCCTGAAGCTCGTCGACGCCTCAGTTTTGCCAGCGCTATTCAGCGGCACCCTCGAGAGTACAAATAAGCCACTTATTAACGTGGATGACAATGTTTTGATTGCATCCAATGCACCACACCGAATCAGCATGCAAATGCCCTTTCATCAAAACAAAGACATTGATTATGAGGTAAGTTTCTTCGGCACAAGTAGGCCGCTTGGAGTGATTAATGGTCCTCCGCCATTGATTTGGTTTTGTTTAGATCTTTGCTAACTTTTCAGGAGATACAATTATAATTTGTTCGTCAACAATAACTCCAATCTGGGGGCCCTCGAAAAGAAAAGAAAAACGCTTAATAAGGTCTCTGTGATTTCGTC